>NC_056606.1:602220-603148 GCF_018340385.1 Cyprinus carpio | reverse complement strand
TAATATATTTATTACATTTGTAAGACGTCTGCTAAAGATCTGAGAATCATCTGCTGTGTACTCTGATAAACGTTTTAGAAGCAGTTTTACATTCATTCTAATAAATGTCTATTTGACATCTGACAGGAAACATCTTAGATATGTAATGCAGATGAACAAGCATTCTTAAAAATACATCTTGCATATGTAAATGCAGACATTAAATAGATGTCTCCGAGATGTACATGTGTGATTCGGGTGAGTGCTTCACTGTCAGGTGCTGGAGACACCTTCTGTAGAAATTAATGGCACTGGTGCCGTCAAATGTTAGTCTGGAGCCCTACAGTGGTTCTCGGAGTCAGAAAAGTCATAACAGTGTTTGAAGAATGTTGTCTGTGGTATATTTTCACTGCAAAACAGTAAGAAATGCCACAAATATCACCGCAAATTTTGAGAAAAGCTGCAGTCATTTTAGGCCGCTGTCATTTTAGGCTGCAAAAATCTGAAAAAAGTTCCGCAAGGTGCTTTACTACGGTGCCTGTGAGAGGACATGGTCGGTTCACTTAGTTTTGTCGTGGCCACGAAATATTAATTCGTGGGAACGTCATATTAACTCGTGGGAACGTCTTATGTCGTGGCCACGAGATCATTTTGTAGAGGTAACGACATCCTTATGTTGTGGCCTCGAGATGTTATGTTGAGGGAACGACATGTTTTTCTCGTGGCCACGGGTTTAATGCGTAAACAAACCTGCGTGACCATAGCAACCCGGGATTATCAGAGATGTATTCATTATAATATTTTATTTTGAATTAAGAAAATATTCAATTATTATAGAAAATATTTTATTATTAAATTATTATATTAACCATATGCCTTGGCTACCGAGCCCTATTGTTTTCCTTAGGATTATTTTTTATTATTATTATTATTATTTTTTTCCAACGTC